>NC_038242.2:38746548-38755746 GCF_000004515.6 Glycine max | reverse complement strand
ATTAAAATTTGAGAAGTTGATTTTGTAATCGAAAGGAGATATTCTAATTGATATTGATAATTTCATTCATGCATATAAGATTGGAAAGTGTTGGGAAACAAGTTTTTTTTCTTCCGACAATCAAAGTATCAATTATCACTGTTGCAGAAAAATTATACAAAGACGGTTACTAACATTAGATCAATGTATTTAGAAATATCGTTATACACGTGTCAAAATCATATAATTTGATAATTAGTATTAGAAATCTATAAATAAAACGGTTGGCTATCAATTTTCGAGGGATTAAAACAGTACCATTTAATTTATCAAACACCAACACCTACCATAAAAAATTAGCTATAGGCTCAACAAGTCACCATGTATGTATTCAATTATTAATTCATGTCTATTTATTTTTCCTACACATTTCTAAACCTTTTATTCTTTCAAATCTTCATTTATTATCAAAACTTTACTTTTCTAATCCCTACTTCTTATTATTATCAAAATTATTATAAACTATTTTTCTAATCTTCATTTATTATCAAGGTTTACGTATCATCTTATAAACTATTGTAATATTGTAAGAAAAATGAATATATTTATCAAAATTATAATTATGATTTGTATTAAGTATTAAATAATTATCTAATGAGTTAAAAACTATGAACTTACTTGTTTAATAAAAAAAAATAATAATAAAAAATAAATTCTATGTCTCATCTTTAAATATTTTTTTTAATAAAATCATTTGGTGAAAATTCTTTTACTATTTCAAAAATATTTTCCTTTTAAGAATAGATACAATTTTCATGATTAACCGTATTTATTAATTTCCTCACTTCTTTTGAATTGTAAGTAGTAAAAGTATTTTATATTTTTAAGACATTCAATTATTTGCCTTTTATTTAATATTTTTTTATTATATAGTAGGAGAATTAGTAAATTTTAAATGTGTAAATGCTGGCCAATATAGTTTGTAGAGGTATGATTGGTATAAATGAATTGTTAATGTTGTAAAGCCGAAATTCGATAGTCCATCAATAATTTGAAAAGATATGATTGATGTCGTTTCGAATAATATCTTTTCTTTTTTGAAGTTCATAAACCATCATAATTCATTCATAAAGACCATGGCTCGAGAAGCTATGATTTATACCAAACTAGCGACAAAAAACATTGGCCAATAAAAATATCTGCAATATAGGAAAATATCGTTAACTAGTTGAATATAACGTACTTTTTCTTTTGTTTTATTTCTAGAATAATCAGATTAGTTATGGTCATGTAAATGGTTAATTTTTTAGGTTAAAATATAATTTTTATTTCTCTATTTTTTAATTGAGATATTTCATTTTTTACTTTTAAAAAATTTATAATTTTAATTTTTTTATTTGAGACATTTTATCTTTTACATTTAAAAATTCTATGATTTTAGTCAATTTTTAGCAAACAAGAGTTTAGGATATAATACCCACTGCTATTATATCCTAACACACACGAGGTGTGTTTAGCAAGAGTCTTAAATTAATTAGTTTTTTTTTTTACTTTATAAACTACCTTTTTTACTGGATACTTTATAAACTACTTAACCCACTTCGAAAGTTGCAAAAATACAAGTGACATAAAGATTAAAGAGTTTGATTGAACTTTAAAAATCACTTTTTACATTTTAATTAAGTGACCTTAGGAGTTGTCATAAATGCCATAATATTCACTCACGAAGCATCATATGGCAAATATATACACGAATAGCAATAGAAACTACAGTTCAAAATATATACCCTTAAAAGAAATATTATGCTAATCCACAGATGACCCAACCCACAAATATTTTTAAAACGATCGGTCAGGAACAAAGAAACAACTCACTAACTACGGGCTTTAAACAAGAGAACTACTATTGGCCCATACCCATTTTACTGTTGGCCCCTAGCAAGGAGGAAAACCCCAATTCTGACCCCCATCCTGCAATTGTGTCTGGATAAAGAATACAATGAAATCGTAATTTTATTATGTGTTTTTTAATCACAATAGAACTAATATTCTATTGCTTAATTTTTTTTCATCACAATAGAATCATTCCGTTGTGATGTGAAAAAGTTAAACAACAAAATCGTGATTCTATTGTGTTAAGAGGATGCAAAAAAAATAATAGAATCATGATTTTGTCATTAAGTTTGGTGGAAAAAAATGTAAAGCAAAAGATTTTATTGTATATGTATGCAACAGAATTACAATTTCATTGTAATAAGGACGGGAGGAGAGGAGCAAAATTGGTTAGTGACGAAATCATGATAATAAAAAAGGGTCAACACCTTGGTAGAGGCTAAGAGCAATTTCATTGGACCAATAACAACTCCCTTAAACAATAAGGTAGAATGGTTCATGGGCTTTAACCCGCTTATATTTTTTCAAGTTACTCCAATAGTTAGTTTTAGTAAACATTTATATTTTTTTATGTTAAAATACTTATAGTTTAATAAGTTATATTTTCAGCTAGTTTTATCGAACATAGAAGTTTAATCACCATAGGTTATGTTCGGCAAACTAGCTGACAAGTTAGTTAGTAACTGAAAAATTACCTCATTAAATTATAAGTAATAAGTAAAACTAGTTATTAAATTTGCTTAAAAATATTAAATGACACATTTTTAAAAAATAACAAGAAAATTGAATAAATATTTTAAAGATAAAAATAAAATATAAAAAATTAAAAATTAGAAATTAACGTTTTAAGAAACTCTACTTTAAATAATAATTCAAAAAATGATAGAAATTACTAAAAAAATACTAAAAGTTACTTAAAAAATTTATTTATCGAATAATCAAACAAATTTTTCAACTAATAAAAAAAAGTTAAAAATTACTTAAAATATCTTATTGAACATAATTTTATTTGTAAGGAATAAAAGCATATTTATCTTTATAAGTTATTATAAAATAAAGATTTAATTACACTTTTAGGCATTTACTATCAATATTTTTTGAACTTTGTCCCCTTATTTTTTTAATTTAGTTTTCCTATTGTTTTAATATTTTTTTGAACGGATTATTTTAATAATTTTAGTCCATATGATAACTTGATATTTATTATTTAATATCTAATGGGAATCCAAATTAACTCACTTTATTTTTAATTCGTAATATATTTCATTTAAAATATAAACAAATGATCATTATGTAATAACATAATACAATTGTCTAACTCATTTCTTATCATAGATTGTAGTTCTGTCTTTCCCTTTCTGCCTTTCATATAAATAAAAAAAGAAGAAAATATATCATTTTACTCAATGCACCCTCTGGACTCCCATGTTTTCACATTCATTATTCATACTTCTCTTGATTCTTTTTTTAATCACCCACATGTTTGCACATTCATTCACTTTTGCTTAACCTCTACGAGATGAGTAAAGATCTTCACCGTTTCTTTTTTTCTTTTATTATCAAACTTTTAAAAAATAAACACCACTATTCATAAAGTTATTATTATCTCCATTTCATTATTTTTCTAAAAGCTTATGAAAAGGATCCATTCCCCTTACAGAACACACTACTCTTCCCTTTGTCATTACCTCCATATTTCCATATTGATACTAGCCCTAGCCTCACCAGTCTCTCACTAACTAGTGAGTGGTCCACTTCTATACTCTATGTATTGTCATCGGCAAATTTACGTAAGGGGGTTCATTTTACAAAGTATTTACGGGATGGGGTCTGTTTCAAAAGAAATAACGGAGGGGGTTTGTTTTGTGGAGGAAACCGCCATTGCCACTGGCGGCATGGCTCAACCCGCCATTGCCAGTGGCGGCAAAGGTGGAGAGAAGGGTGTATTGTCAGTAGCAGTGGCGATATGGCCACGTAGGATGGAGAGAGGAGGGTGTCGCCAATGGGAACGGCGACACACCCAGCTGAAGCCGCCAGTCCGACGGGCGATATAGCCCACGTGGGACTCGCCCACACGGCTGGCGAGACAGCCTGCTTCACGGGCTCGCCCACACGGCTGGCGAGACAGCCTGCTTTACGTTTTGTATTTTATCAGCTAGGGCACAGCTAGGGCACTGTTAGGACACGTTATTTTATCAATTCTAGGCCATTGTTAGGGCAGATTTTTGCTTCAGAAGGATGCAGTAATAGCAGGTCTAGGCATGTGGAGGTAACATGTATTCAGAAGCATGCAACAGCAGCAGGTGTAGGAGGTGACATGCGCTTTAATGGCGTGTAACGTTCCATGTGTAGCTTCAGTTTGTGTAAATTTTCTTTAAATAGAGTAAACTTCCAACGACACTTAACACTCAAAAATTTAACATTGAAGAGAGTATCAGTGTGGAAGAGGAAGAAAAAGTTTCATTTGAAGAGAGTATTTTGAAGTTTGCTGCTTCTATATAGTAAGGATGCTTTATATTTATTTAAATAAAGTCTTCTTTTCTTTTATTTCCTTTTGTAACAAATATTATGATTAGAATCAAATTTGAAACTTAAATTTAAGTGTATTAATTTTGTAAATTAGATGTTAAATTTAAAAATTATTAGTAATAATTATTTGTAAGCCTTTCCTTTCAAAATCGGACGTGAAGGTTTCCTTTCATCCGGCTCAAGTAGTTATACCAAATAAAAAAAACAAAGGGTTTTCACTTTCAAAATCTATAAAAAAACTCTAATCTAAAAGAAAAAGGTTTACTCTTTACTCAAGTTCTCAATAAATACCAATCAACATTTCATTGACATATTCTTTTTTTTTTTTATTTTCTTAATTATTTATCCAATTCTCAATTAAGGCAGAAATGAAATGAAAAGTAAAGTTCTTGAGTAGTCTACTCCCCTTCGAATGCGGAATCTTCAAAAATGGATTAATTAAATTAATTAAATAAAAGAGTATCCCGAAATTCATAAGAGATTTATTTGTATATGTATCATTCCATTCGATCTTTTTGTTAATGGATTTTGGGTCTGAAATATTATTTGACATATAATTTAATTTAAGACAAAAACTAATTAGATGTTATTTCTTAAGTATTTTGTGGTTTGTTTTGAGTAGGAAGTTTCATTTTACTTGTAATAAAATTTAGTATAAGTTAAAAAAAAGAAATTGGATTTGTAATTATAAAAACAATAAGAAAAATATTACCAATTTTAAAAGTCCCGTCATTTAAATTTATTAGCATAAAAACTAGCATGAGAATAACAATTTTTTGGTTACTATATTTATTAGTAATTTATTGATTTTTAATAATGTTAAAAGAACTTTACTTGGATTTATAGATTATTTTATACTTTATGGTAAATAAGAAAAATATTGAGACAACAAAGTAGCACTAGATGAGGTCTAATACTTCTTCACTTTTCGAAAAATAATAGGTGAATATTCTATGTGTCCAAGCGATCACTAGTGCCAAAAATTAAAAAAATTTAGTTGAATTAATTCTTTAACACTCACTAATTTTCTATGTCTTTGTTTTTATGGCATATATAATATTAGTTATTATACTTTAATTGTATATAGTTTTATCTGTTTGTCTCACTAAGTTTCAAATTAGTTGTTCACCGAGTATTTTTTTTTTTGCCTTTCATAGGAAGTTCATACGTGGTGCATGTAGTTAATTAACCATTGAGACTATTGAATGGAGATGGAGAACAATTAGGCCTTATTTGTCTCTCCTCCAGTCCTTTATATAGAGAGTATACTTTCCTACTAATTTTGTCATATATATATATATATATATATATATGATATATCCTTCATTACGGAACATATCTCATTTGAGTTAATTAGTACTGAAAAATGGCTTCGAAGATACAAATATTACCAGTCGTAGGCGTGGTGGCCATGTTCCGTCTGAAATAATTTTAAGTGTAATCCTTTCATTTATAACCCTTCCATTTTGTGTAGTTTAAGTTTAATAGAGGAAGCAAATAAATATTTAATATTTGTATCATCGACAGAATATTTAATTGAAGTAATAATTTTATTTGTTAGACTAAAATTTTAAGGTATAGTTTAAGTGAATTAATTTTTTTAATTAGAATTTTTATTATAAATTAGTATGAGTAATTATTTATTTTAACAAAGACTATTGTTATGATTAATTATTTTTAATTTTGTTGATGTAGGTATATCATGAATTCAATTATTACATTCTTGTATTTCAACGGAAGAGTATATGAAGACAATGATGGTGTAATATTTGAAGGCAGTAAAAAAGCGATTCAGATTAAACGCGGAATTAGTTTCAATGCTTTGAAAAAAAAAATTGGAGATAAGGTAAAGTTAGAAAATAATGAAATTATTTCTACCATAAGTTGTAGATTTTTAGTTTCAGGAAAATATGTTGCGTTGCAAATTTGTGATGACGAAGATGTTGAAACTATGATCGAAAGTTTTCAACAACAACAACAAATGTCAGTTCTAGAGTTGTACGTAGAAAAGGATGTTGCTGGTGGTTCTATGTTTCATGCTGCAAATTCTGTTACGTCATGTGGACGTAATGTATCTCATTATGAGTCGGAACTGCCAAAAAATATAAGCAATTTACATGTTGATGAAGATGATGATGATGATGATGATGATTATCTTGCATCTAACTCATACGTTGAAGAGTCTTTCGATGAAGATGATAGTGATGATGGAATATCTCATACAGACGATGAAGTCACTGACATTGTTGAACCAGTTTCAATTGTTCACCCAAGCGAAGGTAAATGTTTGTGAAATACAAAATTAGTTGAATACATCTATCTTTTTATGAGAATTGTATTTAATGGTAATTAAATAGGAGTAGTTTGTTGACGTGATTTTATTTTATAAATTATTAGGTGTACCAGAAATTCAAAATCCATTTTGGAATGATGCTAGCCATTATAATAATATCAACTGGAGTCATCCGGACGAGGAGGACATTTGTGGTCTAGACATGCCAACGACTTTTAATGTTGGACAAGAATTATATGTTGGCATGGATTTTGACAGTAAAGATGCAGTCAAAAATGCACTCAAACAATATGTGATGAAGGTGCATCAAAGTTTTAAGGTTGTTGAAACGAAATCACACAAATATATCGTTTGTTGCCCCAACAACACCGAAGAGTCTCCTTGCCCTTTTTATATGAGGGCAATTTTATCCAAAAAAACTGATGCATGGAAAGTGACACAATGGGGTGGACCGCACACATGTCTAAATATGACTATGACACAAGACCATGAGAAGCTTGATTCAAATTTAATTGCGACTTGCGTAGTAGGTACGTTTTTTATGTTCATATTATCCTACTTTTGTGTTATTTGTTATTTTAATTTGTAATTTTATTTACTTATTTGAATTACAGGCATGATCAGAGAAGATCCATCAATAAAAATTTCTTTGATTCAAGAAAGGATAAATAGTGAATTTTCCTATAAGGTTTCATACAGAAAAGCATGGATGGCCAAACAAAAGGCGATTGCAATTGAATATGGCGATTGGGAAGAGTCGTATGCGAAACTCTCGTCATGGCTAACACACATGCAAAATCATTCTCGTGGCTCTTACTTTCAAATACTACATGACGATTTTATTGTTGGCAATAGGGTGAGTCGCGAACATCGTCAATTTCATAGAGTATTTTGGACATTTGGTCAATGCAAGGAGGCTTTTAAGTACTGTAAGCCAATCATACAAGTTGACGGCACACATTTATACGGCAAATACCGTGGGACCCTGTTAATGGCCACATCGCAAGATGGAAATGGTGGTGTTCTTCCTCTAGCATTCGCCGTGGTCGAAGGCGAGACGCTAACAGCATGGTCATGGTTTTTGGCCCACTTGCGTGAACACGTCACAGATAAGAATGGAATTTGTCTAATATCTGATCGTCACGCGAGTATAAAGTTTGCTGTCGCTAATGAAGCACTTGGTTGGCAACCTCCCCACGGTTATCATGTGTACTGCGTCCGACACATAGCCAGCAATTTCAATCGCAAATTCAACAACGCGAAACAAAAAGAGATGTTCAAGAAATTGGGTAAGGTTTATTTTATACATTAATTTAATTTGAGTTTCATGTCTACGTGCAACTGTTGATGATAACAAATTTGATGCAGCGTACACTCCTTGCAAGCATGTGTTTGATCAAAACTTAGAAAAATTTCGTCAATTGAGTCCAGCTATAGCAAGATGGATTGATCGAATCTCAAAGGAAAAATGGAGCATGGCTTACGATACATCTGGACGACGATATGGTCACATGACAACCAACTTATCAGAATGTGTGAATAAGGTGTTGAAAGATTGTCGCAGCATTCCAATAACAGCGTTGGTGAAGTCAACATATAGTAGGTGCCGAAAGTACTTTATTGATCGTGGTCGCCAAGCCCAAAGACAATTAAGAGAAGGCCAAGTTTATTGTTCTAAGCTTGTTACAGAACTTAGGAAAAATCAAGAACAAGCTTGTTCGCACATCGTTCGCGTGTATGATATCCACTCGACAAGGTTTGAAGTAGAGGAGACCTTCAATCCTATAACGCAACGTGGCGGACAAAAATGGGCAGTTAACTTGAATGGCCATTATTGTCAATGCGGAAGGTATTCTGCGCTTCACTATCCATGTTCACACATTATTGTAGCTTGTGGTTACGTGAGCATGAACTACTACCAATATATAGATGTTGTTTACACCAATGAGCACATCTTAAAAGCATACTCCGCACAGTGGTGGCCTCTTGGGAATGAAGCGGCAATTCCTCCTTCTGATGAGGCATGGACACTAATCCCTGACCCAACTACCATTCGTGCGAAAGGTCGGCCAAAATCAACAAGGATAAGGAATGAGATGGATTGGGTCGAACCATCTGACCACCGACAAAAATGTAGTAGATGTGGAGCTGAAGGGCACAATAGGCGCCGATGTCCAATGCAATCTGACTGTGGGAGTAATTCATTTAATTGATTTATGTATGTTACATGCCTGACTTGTATTGCTTTAGGTTTTGTTCAATGTATTTACTTGTTGGTCTTCAATGAAATCGTCAGTTACTTTTTGTTGAATGTGTGTTTGTAATGAAATAAAATTACATTTAGAAGTTTAAATAAATGAAGTGGATTAATCAAGGTTGAGTGACATTGGTGTTGATCGTTAGTTAGAAACATTAGTGTCTAAGTATTTTGTCTTTGTTTTTTAATTGAAGGGTTAGGGCTAAGTTTTTTTATTTTATGGTTAGGGTTAATTTTTTTATTTTAG